>NC_134874.1:42688358-42695858 GCF_049852395.1 Peromyscus maniculatus bairdii
CCAGCCCCAGGGCCTCTGAAGAGCTCTCGAGCCGGGCGGGGTCGTCTCGGCCACCCCCACCATCATTAAAGTCCCCCACTCCAACGCTTGAGGTTTTTTTTTTTTTTTTTTCTTTTTTTCTTTTAGGGTCCCAAACACAAGAAGGAAAAAAAGGGGGAGAAAAAAAAGGAAAAAAGCCACTGGGCGATTGAAATGGTCGCATTGAGATGCGTGGAGCCGGCTGCGGCGCGCGGACTCACTCAAGGGGTCAAGTGACGGACGGATTGTTCGCTCCTTCATAATAATATTAATTAAACAATTTGCATGCTAATAAGGTAACAATTATCAGGGCCTCTGTTGAAAGATTCAGGTTATTACAACACGCCAATCTGAAGGCCAGGGGTCAGAGAGTGAGAGGCGAGCGAAATTTCAACTCAAATTAACATTCTGTCAGCTCCAGAAAATGGGATAAATAAAGTCGAATTAATTCATTATAATAAAGAGAGATGGGCGAGGAGCGGGGCCGGCACCCGCCCCCTCCGCTGCCCTCCCCTCGGGCTGGATTGATCACAGCTCTGTATTCCGAAGCACGCGCCGGGCGCATTCCAGATCGCGAGCGCGACAGAAAACCAGGCGGCGGTGGCCACGGGCAAAATCGAGCCGGATGGGCAGCGTTTACGTGTAGTATTTATAGCGAAAGAAATTAAATTATAGCGAAAAGTAGTGCTCTTGGCCCTTGACCTCGGGATTAACCCTTGCAGCGCCCTCCTAGTGCCACTAGAAACGGGGAGAGGGGTCCCCCACCTTCCAAGCTTGTCCCCGGCTCTACACAGTCCCTCCTCCCTCAGAGACAGAGGGGAGAGTAATTAAGTCCAACTTGGCAGATCCGCCACTGTCGCTGAGAAGCTGGGCCGGACTGCAGCCAGGCTGGGGGCCAGGCCCAGGACACAAGGGTTGGGGAACCACCCCTGGAGGGTAGCCGGCTTCTCTCCCTTCCAGCCCAGCGGGTCTGGGCACCTCTCCCCAGTGGACTGGCACTCGCCGTTCTGGCCTGTCCCACCTTTCCCCAGCTTAGGGCTTAGCAGCCTGGCCTGTGTCACTTTTACCCAAAGTCAATTTGTCACTGTGCCCCGAGGCAGTGTTGTTTAGGGGCCCCCTTCCTGGGGCGAATGGCCTGGGAGGGTTCGAGTACCGTGCCTACGAATTTGGGGCCAGCAAAAAGCCGTCTCTCCAGTGACAAACTTGACTTTCACAAAGCATACGTCCACATCCACATCCATCCCGGTGTGTCGACCTCCTGCTCACAGTCCACACTTGCCCCTTATTTAAGAATGTGTCCCCTAATGATTTAGTTTTGAGTCTATCAATATTTTACAGTGGAGAAGGGGATGACATCTCACTGCGAACATAATTTAATTATAATAGATGGGTTAGTACCTCCCATCCCATTCTTCAGAGCTGACTCGGAGGGAGATTTTTTTTTTTTTTTGAGGGGAGGTGTAGGCCATTGGTCACTACCCCCTTTCCCTTCCTCCTTTCACACCCCCTCCTCTTCTGGGCTGGGGTCCAGGACCCATCGGGGTGGGAGTTAAGTGGGGTTAGGGTGCCCCCAGCTGCCTCCACCCTGTCTGTACTGATGGGGTAACTGCCAATCAAGGAGGAGGGCGTCAGGTTAGACTCCTTATAGGTGGGGGCTGCGCTTGGCTGGAGCCACTGTTTGGAAGTTCTCTCCCTGGCCTCTCCCTCCCCCTTACCCCTCTCCTCCCTCCCCCTTTTCATCCTCTCCTCTCCTCCCATCTATCCACCATCCCTTCCCCCCCTCCTCTTCCCATCCTCCCCCTTTCCCCTCCGTCCTTCCCTTCTCTCCAACCTCCTTTTCATTCCCCCATTCTCTTTATCCACCCTCTTCGTCCTCCCTTCCCTCCTCCCCATTTCCTCTCTTCTTTTCTCCTCTTCTCTCCTTCCTCCCCTTCTCTCCTTGCTCCACTCCTCCCTCATCCCCTTTTCTTCCTCCTTCCTCTCCCTCCTCCTCTATTCTCCTCCCCTTTCTTCTCCCCTCCCCTCCTCTCTCCATCCTCCCCTCCTCTCCCTCCTCCTCCTCTCTTTCTCCCCTTTCTCTCCCGCCCCCCATCTCCTCTCCAGTATCCCCTTCTGGGCCTGTCCTTCCTCCTCCTTTCTCTTCCTCTCTCCATCTTCCAGTTCGTTGGGACACTTCTCGCCTTCCTCCTCCTCATTCCTTCCCCTCCTCCTCCCTCTGCTGCCTGGGCTCGCGGCCGCCCGCAGCCCGAGAGAGGCGGCTGGTAGAGAAGCCCTTGTAGTTTTAAATTCAATGTGACAGTTTCGGAAAGAGCGGATGATGAATCTCCCATTATTGGATCAGTCTATTTGCCGCTCAATGTCTCTCTGTAATTGGAGCAACATCACTTTAAAGGTTCAGAGAGTACAGCATTTCTGGTGAAAAATCCCCACAACACGCCTGCGAATGTTTTAAAGGGAAATCTATTAGAAGGAGGCGAGGGGCGGGAGCGGCGGGGGCAGGAGTGGGGGGCTCGCCGGGGGCCCCGGGCCGGCCGAGCGCGGCGGTGCCCCTCCCTCCCCACCCCGTCTTGTTGTGACAGCTCCTGATACTGTTTATGGAGGTGCGTGTCAGGTATAATTAGCAATCGATATGGAAAACGTTTCCTTGCACCCAGCACGCCTCTGACGTCAGAGCCGATTAGCGCTTCTTATTGGTCCCAAATTCCCCGGGCCGCGGCTAATTATCGAGAGCTTGATGTTGATAAAGTAAAGCGGCGGAGCGCGGGCCGAAGCATGTGTAGGGCTCCGGGCCCCTGTCCCCGCCGCCGCCGTCCGCGCCCCCGCGCCCCGCCGGCCCCGCGCGCGAGATGATGGACGGTCGCCTCCTGGAGCACCCGCATGCCCAGTTCGGGGGCTCGCTGGGCGGCGTGGTGGGCTTCCCCTACCCGCTGGGCCACCACCACGTGTACGAGCTGGCCGGCCACCAGCTGCAGTCGGCCGCCGCCGCCGCCGCCGCGGCCTCGGTGCCCTTCTCCATCGACGGCCTGCTCAGCGGCTCGTGCGCTGCGGCCGCCGCCTCGGTGGTCAACCCCACACCGCTGCTGCCCGCCGCCTGCGGGGTGGCCGGGGACAGCCAGCCCTTCAAGCTTGCAGGTAGGCTGGAGGCGGGGACACGGGGGAACACAGCGGGGGGCCGCGGGGAGGGGGAGCACCGAGCCGTCGGGGAGTAGCTACCGGCTCCACCGTGAGCCTCGCACCCGAGTCGGGTGCAAGTGAGGCAAGCAGCTAGCGGGAGACTGAGCTTTGCAGCGTCCTGTGCGTGCCCGCAGACTCGGGGGATCCAGACAAGGAGAGCCCCGGCTGCAAACGGAGACGCACCCGCACCAACTTCACCGGCTGGCAGCTGGAGGAGCTGGAGAAGGCGTTCAATGAGAGCCACTACCCGGACGTGTTCATGCGCGAGGCGCTGGCGCTGCGCCTGGACCTGGTCGAGTCTCGAGTTCAGGTAAAGACCGGGTGTTGCCCGGGGGAGTCAGCTGTCCTGCACTGGGCACTGGGCATGCAGAGAGCGGTGAGGCAGGGCTGCCTTTGTTCTAAGTGGCGGGAGGTGGTTCCAGGCTCTGCGCTGCTGGCCGGGGTGGGGACTGTTTGGGCCGAACCCCTTCGCCCATCTGGAGGTGAGTAACTCGAGAATGCCAGGGTGATTTGGGAGAGCTCCTGGCGGTGCCCCAGTAGCCACTGCAGTGACTGCGTGCGATCCGGGAAGGCAGGTTTGGGTTGGCTGCGGCCCGGCGCACTGTCTAGAGAGGGCCAAGGCTGTGGAGGCTCGAAAGAGCCCTCCAGGAGGGGACCAAGTGGGCCGGGGCCTGGGCGCTCTCAGCGGAGGCTTTCTCCCAGCCCCGAAGCAGACTGTTTGTTTACCTCTGGCTTGTGAACTATTAAGATAGAAACACATATTTATCCATCCACCGTCTTGCAGACACGGGGGGAAACGTTCGAGGGAGGGGAGGTGGAAACTTAAGCGGTTTACACATTGGAAAAGAGGGGAGATTTTTTTTAAAGGTGTCTAAATTTAATGCCCTACCCCGTTACATCCCTTGCTTCCCGACCCTCTTCGTTATTTGATTTCATGCGGAGCCGGGAGGCAGTATTTTTGTTTGTTTGTTTGTTTAATACAGAGTCAAGTCGGTGTAATAAAATTCCAGAATAATGTCTGCATAATTAGATGCTTTCCTAGAGCCCAGAAAGCTTTGGGGCCTGTGTCATGGTGGGTGCATAGGGTGGGAGAATACGCTGGCAAAATACCCGTTTAGCATCCATGGCTTTGCCTGAAATGGTTTGGGCTGCGGCCTGGCCTCTTCCGTTTAGAAATCCCTTTATCCAATTCGTTCTGTGGCTTAAGTGAAGTCCGAATCTGTTCATTTCCCCTATAATATGATAGTAATTACCGGTGGTGAGACAGCCTGGAATTTGCACACACACACACACACACACACACACACACACACACACCACAAAAGTTTTGAAAAAGAAAAGAGAAAGCAGTTATAGCGTCTCAGGGTTTGGTGCCCACCAGGTTCCCTTCGAACCGATCTGGTGTGTAATCGTGCCAACTTTATATGGCCACAACAAAGCATTTAAATTGTCACTTTCTGCAGGGGATCGTCTCCCCGCCCAGGGCTCTGGCTGGTCGGTCTGGGGAGTGGTGGTCTTGGGAGCTCTTGTCCTCTTTCAATCCTCCCTGGCTGTCCCCGGACAAGGCCTGCAGAGAGCATGAAGGAGTCCAGAGCCTCTCCGCTCTCCCAGGGGGCCTCATGGCCAACCTCGGGCCTGCTTGCCCGCCTGGTAGCAGCACCTCAGGCCAGGCCAACCCGGACTACTTCGGAAAGGCTCGGTTGGTCCCTTGGCCTACAGCCCTTCATAAAGAAGGCTGTGTGCTGGGGAGGTGGGCTACTGAAGGTCCATCCAAGTTCGGCTTCACAGGCCCTTCCTGAGGAAGAAGTATCCAGATTTCCCTTCAAGGGAGACCCTGAAATGTGGGCTTTGAGAGTCTCGTGGGGGCCGAAGACAGGTGTGGAAGGCACGGCCCGTACCTGCTCATCACCAGGCCAGGCCCCTTAAAACTGTGAGACACCAGCGAGGGCAAATCGGGGCCCTGCTCGCTCGCTGCCTCCCGACCAGGAACTCTCGACATCGCGGGGTCACGGGCCGCACCGGCCTTGCCTGAGGAAGGGGCAGCTCCCTAGGGCACGAGGTGAGAAGTCAGAGCGGGAAGCTGGCCAAGAGGCCCCATCTACGCCCCTTCCGGGTGGATGAGATGCTGGCCCGAAGCTGCAACCCGAGTATCAGCATACAAGGGCCGGCAGAGAGCGTGCCCTGGCTCCGGCTGTTCCTGCTGGAGCCGAGGTCTCTCAGGCCTGCCCGGGGGCGTGCGTGGGAGGCCCGCAGCCTCCGCGGCCGCTAGCCAGCCTGACTGTGCCTCCCCCTCCCCTCCTTGTCCGGCTGTTCTAGGTCTGGTTCCAAAACCGCCGGGCCAAGTGGAGGAAGAAAGAGAACACCAAGAAGGGCCCGGGCCGGCCGGCGCACAACTCACATCCCACTACGTGCAGCGGGGAGCCCATGGACCCGGAGGAGATCGCTCGCAAAGAACTGGAGAAGATGGAGAAGAAGAAGCGCAAACACGAGAAAAAACTGCTCAAGAGTCAGAACCGCCACCTGCACTCGCCAGGTGGCCTGTCCCTGCACAGCGCGCCCAGCTCCGACAGCGACAGCGGCGGCGGAGGTCTGTCCCCAGAGCCACCCGAGCCGCCGCCGCCTACCGCCGCGGCCAAGGGCCCTGGAGCTCACCACGGCTCCAGCGTCGCGGGTTCTGCTCCTGTGCCTCCCGGCGAGCCACCCGCACCTGGCACCTGCGATCCCGCCTTCTACCCGAGCCAAAGAAGTGGGGCCGGCCCGCAGTCGCGGCTAGGCCGCCCTGCGGACAAGGACACGGTCGCGTGCGGGCCCGGAGCGGCGGCCACCGCGGGCCTGCCTAAGGCTAGCCCGTTCAGCGTGGAGAGCTTGCTGTCCGACTCTCCACCGCGCCGCAAAGCCACCCCAGCCAACGCCGCGGCCACCGCGGGGCTGGACTTCACGCCGGGGCTGCCGTGTGCACCTCGGACCCTGATTGGCAAGGGCCACTTCTTGCTCTACCCCATCACGCAGCCCCTTGGCTTCCTAGTGCCACAGGCCGCGCTCAAGGGCGGAGCGGGCCCGGAGTTGGCGCCCAAGGACGCGCCTCCCGCTCCTCCCGCGCCACCCGCACCACCGGCACAGGCCAGCTTCGGGGCCTTCCCCGGACCCGGCAGCACTGCCGATCCGGCCTTCGCCCGTCGCAGCCCCGAGGCTGTTGCCTCCCCCGGGCCACCAGCTCCCGCGCCTTTCCGGGACCTCGCAACGGCGGCAGCCGAGAGCGGTGCTGGGGACTGCGCGGACGCGGGGACCGTCTGCCCTGCGGCCCCGCCGCCCCCGCCCCTCGAAACATCGCCAGGCCCGCACCCCAGAGCCCCCAGCCCAGCCGGGGAGGCAGCCACCTGCGGCGCCGCTGAGCCAGGCGCTGCGACTGGACCCAGCCCGCCCGAGGGCGAGGAGGTGGACATGGACTGAGCTGGGCAACACGGCCGGACGAGGCGCCTACCCGGCTGCGCCCCTCTCGCTCAGCCCCGGACTCCCAATGAATCAGGTGATTGGCTCTTAGAGACATTGCTTTTCCCTCCTGCTTTTTTTTATTATTATTATTCCTTTTATTATTATTTTTAAAGACAAACGAAAACGCTGTGTCGATGGGGACCAAGGCAGCAGCTGCAGGTCCTGGGGTGAGGTCCTCTCCTCCGGAGGGAGCAAAAGACCCGGTATCCCCTAACCCACAAAAAAACCCACAACGAGAATCCTCAGCCTTGTAAAATGCAAAAATGTCTAAGAATATTTATATATGTACCATTTTTTATAAATAAAGCTGATCAAACGCTAACTCTCGGCTCCATGGTTTTTTAAATTTGGGGCTACTCCTCCTACCCCGCCCTCCTCCTTCCAACGACCCACTCCTCTTTTGGAGGGTGGGCCTGGGAGGGGACTCTGCACCTCCCCCCAGGTCCGCGCTCGGCGCTTCCTTTTGTGTGCGTGTGTTTGTGTTTTCTGATTGAACAAATGTATGCAACCTCAGCTCAGCTTCCCCTCTCCGAGCCTCCCCCGCGGTTCCCCCTCCTACTCGGCGCCACCTCCCCCTTCGCGTTCACACCACACACACACACACACACACACACACACACACACACACCACCCCCGCGCGCCCCCGCGCGCACCCCAGCACACTGGCACACGCCGGGGGCGCGCGGCGCGGGGTGACAGGAGCCGGGGGCTGCAGAGGGCCGGGCCGCTGGGCTCCTGCAGAGTTTTGATATGAAAGTAATTATTTTCCGGTGGCGGCTGCGGGGACTGGGTTTCTTGCCCAAAGGGTTATTATAC